>NC_059447.1:4290000-4315000 GCF_905237065.1 Salmo salar
AAAGGACCAGCAGGACATGACCAGTAGTGTCTCAGACAGGAGAAAGGACCAGCAGGACATGACCAGTAGTGTCTCAGACAGGAGAAAGGACCAGCAGGACATGACCAGTAGTGTCTCAGACAGGAGAAAGGACCAGCAGGACATGACCAGTAGTGTCTCAGACAGGAGAAAGGACCAGCAGGACATGACCAGTAGTGTCTCAGACAGGAGAAAGGACCAGCAGGACATGACCAGTAGTGTCTCAGACAGGAGAAAGGACCAGCAGGACATGACCAGTAGTGTCTCAGACAGGAGAAAGGACCAGCAGGACATGACCAGTAGTGTCTCAGACAGGAGAAAGGACCAGCAGGACATGACCAGTAGTGTCTCAGACAGGAGAAAGGACCAGCAGGACATGACCAGTAGTGTCTCAGACAGGAGAAAGGACCAGCAGGACATGACCAGTAGTGTCTCAGACAGGAGAAAGGACCAGCAGGACATGACCAGTAGTGTCTCAGACAGGAGAAAGGACCAGCAGGACATGACCAGTAGTGTCTCAGACAGGAGAAAGGACCAGCAGGACATGACCAGTAGTGTCTCAGACAGGAGAAAGGACCAGCAGGACATGACCAGTAGTGTCTCAGACAGGAGAAAGGACCAGCAGGACATGACCAGTAGTGTCTCAGACAGGAGAAAGGACCAGCAGGACATGACCAGTAGTGTCTCAGACAGGAGAAAGGACCAGCAGGACATGACCAGTAGTGTCTCAGACAGGAGAAAGGACCAGCAGGACATGACCAGTAGTGTCTCAGACAGGAGAAAGGACCAGCAGGACATGACCAGTAGTGTCTCAGACAGGAGAAAGGACCAGCAGGACATGACCAGTAGTGTCTCAGACAGGAGAAAGGACCAGCAGGACATGACCAGTAGTGTCTCAGACAGGAGAAAGGACCAGCAGGACATGACCAGTAGTGTCTCAGACAGGAGAAAGGACCAGCAGGACATGACCAGTAGTGTCTCAAGACAGGAGAAAGGACCAGCAGGACATGACCAGTAGTGTCTCAGACAGGAGAAAGGACCAGCAGGACATGACCAGTAGTGTCTCAGACAGGAGAAAGGACCAGCAGGACATGACCAGTAGTGTCTCAGACAGGAGAAAGGACCAGCAGGACATGACCAGTAGTGTCTCAGACAGGAGAAAGGACCAGCAGGACATGACCAGTAGTGTCTCAGACAGGAGAAAGTACCAGCAGGACATGACCAGTAGTGTCTCACAGACAGGAGAAAGGACCAGCAGGACATGACCAGTAGTGTCTCAGACAGGAGAAAGGACCAGCAGGACATGACCAGTAGTGTCTCAGACAGGAGAAAGGACCAGCAGGACATGACCAGTAGTGTCTCAGACAGGAGAAAGGACCAGCAGGACATGACCAGTAGTGTCTCAGACAGGAGAAAGGACCAGCAGGACATGACCAGTAGTGTCTCAGACAGGAGAAAGGACCAGCAGGACATGACCAGTAGTGTCTCAGACAGAGGAGAAAGGACCAGCAGGACATGACCAGTAGTGTCTCAGACAGGAGAAAGGACCAGCAGGACATGACCAGTAGTGTCTCAGACAGGAGAAAGGACCAGCAGGACATGACCAGTAGTGTCTACAGACAGGAGAAAGGACCAGCAGGACATGACCAGTAGTGTCTCAGACAGGAGAAAGGACCAGCAGGACATGACCAGTAGTGTCTCAGACAGGAGAAAGGACCAGCAGGACATGACCAGTAGTGTCTCACAGACAGGAGAAAGGACCAGCAGGACATGACCAGTAGTGTCTCAGACAGGAGAAAGGACCAGCAGGACATGACCAGTAGTGTCTCAGACAGGAGAAAGGACCAGCAGGACATGACCAGTAGTGTCTCAGACAGGAGAAAGGACCAGCAGGACATGACCAGTAGTGTCTCAGACAGGAGAAAGGACCAGCAGGACATGACCAGTAGTGTCTACAGACAGGAGAAAGGACCAGCAGGACATGACCAGTAGTGTCTCAGACAGGAGAAAGGACCAGCAGGACATGACCAGTAGTGTCTCACAGACAGGAGAAAGGATTTTCAAATAGAAAATGAACACTGAGTTGCTACTCTTTCTCTAACCCCCCCCTCCCTCTCTCACCCCCTCCTCCCTCTCTCACCCCCCTCCTCCCTCTCTCCCCCCCTCCTCCCTCTCTCGCTCCCCCCTCCTCCCACTCTCCTCCCCCTCTCACTCCCCCCTTCCTCCCTCTCTCCTCCCCCTCTCACTCCCCCTCCTCCCACTCTCCTCCCCTCTCACTCCCCCCTTCCTCCCACTCTCCTCCCCCTCTCTCACCCCCTCCTTCCTCCCCCCTCCAAACCTCTCTCACCCCCCTCCTCCCTCTCTCGCTCCCCCCTCCTCCCACTCTCCTCCCCCTCTCTCACCCCCCTCCTTCCTCCCCCCCTCCAAACCTCTCTCACCCCCCTCCTCCCTCTCTTGCTCCCCCTCCTCCCTCTCTCGCTCCCCCTCTCTCACCCCCTCCTTCCTCCCCCCTCCAAACCTCTCTCACCCCCTCCTCCCTCTCTCGCTCCCCCCCTCCTCCCTCTCTCCTCCCTCTCTCTCCCCCCTCCCTCCTCTCCCCCCTCCCTCCATAGCCGTCGTGGTTTGTCCAGTCTCTGCTGTTCCACCTGTGTGTGGGGGTGAATGGAGTAGGGGGTCATGCTGTGCCCCGCCCCACCCTACAGGAGTTACAACAAGGCTGCATGGACCTGGTGCTGCACCAGTACCAGAACCTCATACACACAGCGCAGGACAAGGTAACACACACACACACACACACACACACACACACACACACACACACACACACCCGCAGGACAAGGTAACACACACACACACACACACAGCGCAGGACAAGGTAACACACACACACAGCGCAGGACAAGGTAACACACACACACACACACAGCGCAGGACAAGGTAACACACACACAGCGCAGGACATGGTAACACACACACACACACAGCGCAGGACAAGGTAACACACACACACACAGCGCAGGACAAGGTAACACACACACACACACACAGCGCAGGACAAGGTAACACACACACACACACACAGCGCAGGACAAGGTAACACACACACACAAGCGCAGGACAAGGTAACACACACACACACAAGCGCAGGACAAGGTAACACACACACACACAGCGCAGGACATGGTAACACACACACACACACAGCGCAGGACAAGGTAACACACACACACACAGCGCAGGACAAGGTAACACACACACACAGCACAGGACAAGGTCACACACACACACACACAGCGCAGGACAAGGTAACACACACACACACACACAGCGCAGGACAAGGTAACACACACACAGCACAGGACAAGGTCACACACACACACACACAGCGCAGGACAAGGTAACACACACACACACACACACAGCGCAGGACAAGGTCACACACACACACACACAGCGCAGGACAAGGTAACACACACACACACACACACACAGCGCAGGACAAGGTAACACACACACACAGCGCAGGACAAGGTCACACACACACACACACACACACGCGCAGGACAAGGTCACACACACACACAGCGCAGGACAAGGTAACACACACACACACACACAGCGCAGGACAAGGTAACACACACACACACACACAGCGCAGGACAAGGTAACACACACGCACAGCGCAGGACAAGGTCACACACACACACACACACAGCGCAGGACAAGGTAACACACACACACACACACACAGCGCAGGACAAGGTAACACACACACACACACACAGCGCAGGACAAGGTAACACACACACACACACACAGCGCAGGACAAGGTAACACACACACACACACAGCGCAGGACAAGGTCACACACACGCACAGCGCAGGACAAGGTAACACACACACACACACACAGCGCAGGACAAGGTAACACACACACACACACACACAGCGCAGGACAAGGTAACACACACACACACACAGCGCAGGACAAGGTAACACACACACACACACACAGCGCAGGACAAGGTAACACACACACACACACACACAGCGCAGGACAAGGTAACACACACACACACACACAGCGCAGGACAAGGTAACACACACACACACACACAGCGCAGGACAAGGTAACACACACACACACACGCGCAGGACAAGGTAACACACACACACACACGCGCAGGACAAGGTAACACACACACACACACAGCGCAGGACAAGGTAACACACACACACACACAGCGCAGGACAAGGTAACACACACACACACACAGCGCAGGACAAGGTAACACACACACACACAGCGCAGGACAAGGTAACACACACACACACAGCACAGGACAAGGTAACACACACACAGCGCAGGACAAGGTAACACACACACACAGCGCAGGACAAGGTAACACACACACACACACACACACAGCACAGGACAAGGTAACACACACACACACACACAGCACAGGACAAGGTAACACACACACACACAGCGCAGGACAAGGTAACACACACACACACAGCGAAGGACATGGTAACACACACACACACACACACACACACACAGTGCAGGACATGGTAACACACACACACACACACACACAGCGCAGGACAAGGTAACACACACACACACAGCGCAGGACATGGTAACACACACACACACACACAGCGCAGGACAAGGTAACACACACACACACACACACACACGCGCAGGACAAGGTAACACACACACACACACAGCGCAGGACATGGTAACACACACACACACAGAGCAGGACAAGGTAACACACACACACACACACAGCGCAGGACAAGGTAACACACACACACACACACACAGTGCAGGACAAGGTAACACACACACACACAGCGCAGGACAAGGTAACACACACACACAGTGCAGGACAAGGTAACACACACACACACAGCGCAGGACAAGGTAATACACACACACACACAGCGCAGGACAAGGTAATACACACACACACACAGCGCAGGACAAGGTAACACACACACAGCGCAGGACAAGGTAACACACACACACACACACAGCGCAGGACAAGGTAACACACACACACACAGCGCAGGACAAGGTAACACACACACACAGCGCAGGACAAGGTAACACACACACACACACACAGTGCAGGACAAGGTAACACACACACACACACACAGCGCAGGACAAGGTAACACACACACACACAACAGCGCAGGACAAGGTAACACACACACACACAGCGCAGGACAAGGTAACACACACACACAGCGCAGGACAAGGTAACACACACACACACACACAGCGCAGGGCAAGGTAACACACACACACACACACAGCGCAGGACAAGGTAACACACACACACACACACAGCGCAGGACAAGGTAACACACACACAGCGCAGGACAAGGTAACACACACACAGCGCAGGACAAGGTAACACACACACACACAGCGCAGGACATGGTAACACACACACACACACACAGCGCAGGACAAGGTAACACACACACACACACACAAGCGCAGGACAAGGTAACACACACACAGCGCAGGACAAGGTAACACACACACACACAGCGCAGGACATGGTAACACACACACACACAGCGCAGGACAAGGTAACACACACACACACACAGCGCAGGACATGGTAACACACACACACACAGCGCAGGACATGGTAACACACACACACACAGCGCAGGACAAGGTAACACACACACACACACAGCGCAGGACAAGGTAACACACACACAGCGCAGGACAAGGTAACACACACACAGCGCAGGACAAGGTAACACACACACAGGCGCAGGACAAGGTAACACACACACACACAGCGCAGGACAAGGTAACACACACACACACAGCGCAGGACATGGTAACACACACACACACACAGCGCAGGACAAGGTAACACACACACACAGCGCAGGACAAGGTAACACACACACACACAGCGCAGGACAAGGTAACACACACACACACAAGCGCAGGACAAGGTACACACACACACAGCGCAGGACAAGGTAACACACACACACACACAGCGCAGGACAAGGTCACACACACACACACACAGCGCAGGACAAGGTAACACACACACACACACAGCGCAGGACAAGGTAACACACACACACACAGCGCAGGACAAGGTAACACACACACACACACAGCGCAGGACAAGGTAACACACACACACACACACACACAGCGCAGGACAAGGTAACACACACACACACAGCACAGGACAAGGTAACACACACACAGCGCAGGACAAGGTAACACACACACACACACAGCGCAGGACAAGGTAACACACACACACACACGCGCAGGACAAGGTAACACACACACACACAGCACAGGACAAGGTAACACACACACACACACAGCGCAGGACAAGGTAACACACACACACAGCGCAGGACAAGGTAACACACACACACACACACACAGCGCACGACACGTAACACACACACACACAGCGCAGGACAAGGTAACACACACACACACAAGCGCAGGACAAGGTAACACACACACACACACAGCGCAGGACAAGGTAACACACACACACACACAGCGCAGGACAAGGTAACACACACACACACACAAGCACAGGACAAGGTAACACACACACACACACACACACACACACACACACAGCGCAGGACAAGGTAAACACACACACACACAGCGCAGGACAAGGTAACACACACACACACAGCGCAGGACAAGGTAACACACACACACACACGCGCAGGACATGGTAACACACACACACACACACAGCGCAGGACAAGGTAACACACACACACACACACAGCGCAGGACAAGGTAACACACACACACACAGCGCAGGACAAGGTAACACACACACACAGCGCAGGACAAGGTCACACACACACACACACACACAGCGCAGGACAAGGTAACACACACACACACACACACACACACACACAAGCGCAGGACAAGGTAACACACACACACACACACCAGCGCAGGACAAGGTAACACACACACACACACACAGCGCAGGACAAGGTAACACACACACACACACACACACACACAGCGCAGGACAAGGTAACACACACACACACAGCGCAGGACAAGGTAACACACACACACACAGCGCAGGACAAGGTAACACACACACACACACACAGTGCAGGACAAGGTAACACACACACACACAGCGCAGGACAAGGTAACACACACACACACACAGCGCAGGACAAGGTAATACACACACACACACACAGCGCAGGACAAGGTAACACACACACACACACACAGCGCAGGACAAGGTAACACACACACACACACACACACACACAGCGCAGGACAAGGTAACACACACACACACAGCGCAGGACAAGGTAACACACACACACACACAGCGCAGGACAAGGTAACACACACACACACACAGCGCAGGACAAGGTAACACACACACACACACAGCGCAGGACAAGGTAACACACACACACGCGCAGGACAAGGTAACACACACACACACACAGCGCAGGACAAGGTAACACACACACACACACGCGCAGGACAAGGTAACACACACACACACAGCGCAGGACAAGGTAACACACACACACACACAGCGCAGGACAAGGTAACACACACACACACACACACAGCGCAGGACAAGGTAACACACACACACACACAGCGCAGGACAAGGTAAACACACACACACACAGCGCAGGACATGGTAACACACACACACACACACAGCGCAGGACAAGGTAACACACACACACACACACACACACAGCGCAGGACAAGGTAACACACACACACACACACAGCGCAGGACAAGGTAACACACACACACACACACACAGCGCAGGACAAGGTAACACACACACACACACAGCGCAGGACAAGGTAACACACACACACACACACAGCGCAGGACAAGGTAACACACACACACACAGCGCAGGACAAGGTAACACACACACACACACACAGCGCAGGGCAAGGTAACACACACACACACACACACAGCGCAGGACAAGGTAACACACACACACACAGCGCAGGACAAGGTAACACACACACACACAGCGCAGGACAAGGTAAATACACACACACACAGCGCAGGACAAGGTAACACACACACACACACGCGCAGGACAAGGTAACACACACACACACACACACGCGCAGGACAAGGTAAACACACACACACACACAGCGCAGGACAAGGTAACACACACACACACACACAGCGCAGGACAAGGTAACACACACACACACACACACACACACAGCGCAGGACAAGGTAACACACACACACACACAGCGCAGGACAAGGTAACACACACACACACAGCGCAGGACAAGGTAACACACACACACACACACAGCGCAGGACAAGGTAACACACACACACACACAGCGCAGGACAAGGTAACACACACACACACACAGTGCAGGACAAGGTAACACACACACACACACAGCGCAGGACAAGGTAACACACACACACACACACCTACACACACACACACACAGTGCAGGACAAGGTAACACACACACACACAGCGCAGGACAAGGTAACACACACACACACACGCGCAGGACAAGGTAACACACACACACACACACACACAGTGCAGGACAAGGTAACACACACACACACACAAGCGCAGGACAAGGTAACACACACACACAGCGCAGGACAAGGTAACACACACACACACAGCGCAGGACAAGGTAACACACACACACACAGCGCAGGACAAGGTAATACACACACACACACAGCGCAGGACAAGGTAATACACACACACACAGCGCAGGACAAGGTAACACACACACACACACACAGCGCAGGACAAGGTAATACACACACACACACAGCGCAGGACAAGGTAACACACACACACACACACAGCGCAGGACAAGGTAACACACACACACACACACACACACAGCGCAGGACAAGGTAACACACACACACACACACAGCGCAGGACAAGGTAACACACACACACACACACACAGCGCAGGACAAGGTAACACACACACACACACAGCGCAGGACAAGGTAACACACACACACACACAGCGCAGGACAAGGTAACACACACACACACAGCGCAGGACAAGGTAACACACACACACACACAGCGCAGGGCAAGGTAACACACACACACACACACACACAGTGCAGGACAAGGTAACACACACACACACAGCGCAGGACAAGGTAACACACACACACACAGCGCAGGACAAGGTAATACACACACACACAGTGCAGGACAAGGTAATACACACACACACAGCGCAGGACAAGGTAACACACACACACACACACAGCGCAGGACAAGGTAATACACACACACACACACAGCGCAGGACAAGGTAACACACACACACACACACAGCGCAGGACAAGGTAACACACACACACACACACACACACAGCGCAGGACAAGGTAACACACACACACACACACACAGCGCAGGACAAGGTAACACACACACACACACACAGCGCAGGACAAGGTAACACACACACACACACACACAGCGCAGGACAAGGTAACACACACACACACACACAGCGCAGGACAAGGTAACACACACACACACAGCGCAGGACAAGGTAACACACACACACACAGCGCAGGACAAGGTAACACACACACACACACACAGTGCAGGACAAGGTAACACACACACACACAGCGCAGGACAAGGTAACACACACACACACACAGTGCAGGACAAGGTAACACACACACACACACAGCGCAGGACAAGGTAACACACACACACACACACAGCGCAGGACAAGGTAACACACACACACACACACACACAGTGCAGGACAAGGTAACACACACACACACAGCGCAGGACAAGGTAACACACACACACACACAGCGCAGGACAAGGTAACACACACACACAGTGCAGGACAAGGTAACACACACACACACACAGCGCAGGACAAGGTAACACACACACAGCGCAGGACAAGGTAACACACACACACACAGCGCAGGACAAGGTAATACACACACACACAGTGCAGGACAAGGTAATACACACACACACAGCGCAGGACAAGGTAACACACACACACACACACAGCGCAGGACAAGGTAATACACACACACACACAGCGCAGGACAAGGTAACACACACACACACACACAGCGCAGGACAACGTAACACACACACACACACACACACACAGCGCAGGACAAGGTAACACACACACACACACACAGCGCAGGACAAGGTAACACACACACACACACACACAGCGCAGGACAAGGTAACACACACACACACACACACAGCGCAGGACAAGGTAACACACACACACACACAGCGCAGGACAAGGTAACACACACACACACAGCGCAGGACAAGGTAACACACACACACAGCGCAGGACAAGGTAACACACACACACACACACAGTGCAGGACAAGGTAACACACACACACACAGCGCAGGACAAGGTAACACACACACACACACACACACACACACACACACAGTGCAGGACAAGGTAACACACACACACACAGCGCAGGACAAGGTAACACACACACACACACACACAGTGCAGGACAAGGTAACACACACACACACAGCGCAGGACAAGGTAACACACACACAGCACAGGACAAGGTAACACACACACACACACACAGCGCAGGACAAGGTAACACACACACACACACAGCGCAGGACAAGGTAACACACACACACACAGCGAAGGACATGGTAACACACACACACACACACACAGTGCAGGACATGGTAACACACACACACACACACACACACAGCGCAGGACAAGGTAACACACACACACACACACACACACACACACACACACACACACACACACACACAGCGCAGGACAAGGTAACACACACACACACACACACACAGCACAGGACAAGGTAACACACACACACACACAGCGCAGGACAAGGTAACACACACACACACAGCGAAGGACATGGTAACACACACACACACACACACAGTGCAGGACATGGTAACACACACACACACACACACACAGCGCAGGACAAGGTAACACACACACACACAGCGCAGGACATGGTAACACACACACACACACACACACACACACACACACACACACACACACACACACACACACAGCGCAGGACAAGGTAACACACACACACACACACACACACACACAGCGCAGGACAAGGTAACACACACACACACACAGCGCAGGACATGGTAACACACACACACACACACACAGCGCAGGACAAGGTAACACACACACACACACAGCGCAGGACAAGGTAACACACACACACACAAAGCGCAGGACATGGTAACACACACACACACACACACACACACACAGCGCAGGACAAGGTAACACACACACACACAGCGCAGGACAAGGTAACACACACACACACACACAGCGCAGGGCAAGGTAACACACACACACACACACACACACAGTGCAGGACAAGGTAACACACACACACACAGCGCAGGACAAGGTAACACACACACACACACACACACACAGTGCAGGACAAGGTAACACACACACACACAGCGCAGGACAAGGTAACACACACACACACACACAGCGCAGGACAAGGTAACACACACACACACACACAGCGCAGGACAAGGTAACACACACGCACAGCGCAGGACAAGGTCACACACACACACAGCGCAGGACAAGGTAACACACACACACACACACAGCGCAGGACAAGGTAACACACACACACACACACAGCGCAGGACAAGGTAACACACACACACACACAGCGCAGGACAAGGTAACACACACACACACAGCGCAGGACAAGGTAACACACACACACACACACAGCGCAGGACAAGGTAACACACACACACACACACAGCGCAGGACAAGGTAACACACACACACACACACAGCGCAGGACAAGGTAACACACACACACACAGCGCAGGACAAGGTAACACACACACACACACAGCGCAGGACAAGGTAACACACACACACACACAGCGCAGGACAAGGTAACACACACACACACACAGCGCAGGACAAGGTAACACACACACACACAGCGCAGGACAAGGTAACACACACACAGCGCAGGACAAGGTAACACACACACACACAGCACAGGGACAAGGTAACACACACACAGCGCAGGACAAGGTAACACACACACACAGCGCAGGACAAGGTAACACACACACACACACACACACAGCACAGGACAAGGTAACACACACACACACACACAGCACAGGACAAGGTAACACACACACACACAGCGCAGGACAAGGTAACACACACACACACAGCGAAGGACATGGTAACACACACACACACACACACACACACACACAGTGCAGGACATGGTAACACACACACACACACACACACAGCGCAGGACAAGGTAACACACACACACACAGCGCAGGACATGGTAACACACACACACACACACAGCGCAGGACAAGGTAACACACACACACACACACACACACAGCGCAGGACAAGGTAACACACACACACACACAGCGCAGGACATGGTAACACACACACACACAGAGCAGGACAAGGTAACACACACACACACACACAGCGCAGGACAAGGTAACACACACACACACACACACAGTGCAGGACAAGGTAACACACACACACACAGCGCAGGACAAGGTAACACACACACACACAGTGCAGGACAAGGTAACACACACACACACAGCGCAGGACAAGGTAATACACACACACACACAGCGCAGGACAAGGTAATACACACACACACACAGCGCAGGACAAGGTAACACACACACAGCGCAGGACAAGGTAACACACACACACACACACAGCGCAGGACAAGGTAACACACACACACACAGCGCAGGACAAGGTAACACACACACACAGCGCAGGACAAGGTAACACACACACACACACACAGTGCAGGACAAGGTAACACACACACACACACACAGCGCAGGACAAGGTAACACACACACACACACACACAGCGCAGGACAAGGTAACACACACACACACAGCGCAGGACAAGGTAACACACACACACAGCGCAGGACAAGGTAACACACACACACACACACACAGCGCAGGGCAAGGTAACACACACACACACACACAGCGCAGGACAAGGTAACACACACACACACACACAGCGCAGGACAAGGTAACACACACACAGCGCAGGACAAGGTAACACACACACAGCGCAGGACAAGGTAACACACACACACACAGCGCAGGACATGGTAACACACACACACACACACAGCGCAGGACAAGGTAACACACACACACACACACACAGCGCAGGACAAGGTAACACACACACAGCGCAGGACAAGGTAACACACACACACACAGCGCAGGACATGGTAACACACACACACACAGCGCAGGACAAGGTAACACACACACACACACAGCGCAGGACATGGTAACACACACACACACAGCGCAGGACATGGTAACACACACACACACAGCGCAGGACAAGGTAACACACACACACACACACAGCGCAGGACAAGGTAACACACACACAGCGCAGGACAAGGTAACACACACACAGCGCAGGACAAGGTAACACACACACGGCGCAGGACAAGGTAACACACACACACACAGCGCAGGACAAGGTAACACACACACACACAGCGCAGGACATGGTAACACACACACACACACAGCGCAGGACAAGGTAACACACACACACAGCGCAGGACAAGGTAACACACACACAGCGCAGGACATGGTAACACACACACACACACACAGCGCAGGACAAGGTCACACACACACACACACAGCGCAGGACAAGGTAACACACACACACACACACAGCGCAGGACAAGGTAACACACACACACACAGCGCAGGACAAGGTAACACACACACACACACAGCGCAGGACAAGGTAACACACACACACACACACACACAGCGCAGGACAAGGTAACACACACACAGCACAGGACAAGGTAACACACACACAGCGCAGGACAAGGTAACACACACACACACACAGCGCAGGACAAGGTAACACACACACACACACAGTGCAGGACAAGGTAACACACACACACACAGCACAGGACAAGGTAACACACACACACACACAGCGCAGGACAAGGTAACACACACACACAGCGAAGGACATGGTAACACACACACACACACACACACACACAGTGCAGGACATGGTAACACACACACACAGCGCAGGACAAGGTAACACACACACACACAGCGCAGGACATGGTAACACACACACACACACACACACACACACACACACACACACACACACACACAGCGCAGGACAAGGTAACACACACACACACACACAGCGCAGGACAAGGTAACACACACACACACACAGCGCAGGACATGGTAACACACACACACACACACAGCGCAGGACAAGGTAACACACACACACACAGCGCAGGACAAGGTAACACACACACACACACAGCGCAGGGCAAGGTAACACACACACACACACACACAGTGCAGGACAAGGTAACACACACACACACAGCGCAGGACAAGGTAACACACACACACACAGCGCAGGACAAGGTAATACACACACACACAGTGCAGGACAAGGTAATACACACACACACAGCGCAGGACAAGGTAACACACACACACACACACAGCGCAGGACAAGGTAATACACACACACACACACAGCGCAGGACAAGGTAACACACACACACACACACAAGCGCAGGACAAGGTAACACACACACACACACACACACACACAGTGCAGGACAAGGTAACACACACACACACACACACACACACACAGCGCAGGACAAGGTAACACACACACACACACACAGCGCAGGACAAGGTAACACACACACACACACACAGCGCAGGACAAGGTAACACAAACACACACACACACACACACACAGCGCAGGACAAGGTAACACACACACACACAGCGCAGGACAAGGTAACACACACACACACAGCGCAGGACAAGGTAACACACACACACACACACACAGTGCAGGACAAGGTAACACACACACACACAGCGCAGGACAAGGTAACACACACACACACACAGTGCAGGACAAGGTAACACACACACACACACAGCGCAGGACAAGGTAACACACACACACACACACAGCGCAGGACAAGGTAACACACACACACACACACACACACACACACACACACAGTGCAGGACAAGGTAACACACACACACACAGCGCAGGACAAGGTAACACACACACACACACAGCGCAGGACAAGGTAACACACACACACACACAGTGCAGGACAAGGTAACACACACACACACACAGCGCAGGACAAGGTAACACACACACAGCGCAGGACAAGGTAACACACACACACACAGCGCAGGACAAGGTAACACACACACACACAGCGCAGGACAAGGTAATACACACACACACAGTGCAGGACAAGGTAATACACACACACACAGCGCAGGACAAGGTAACACACACACACACACACAGCGCAGGACAAGGTAACACACACACACACACACAGCGCAGGACAAGGTAATACACACACACACACAAGCGCAGGACAAGGTAACACACACACACACACACAGCGCAGGACAAGGTAACACACACACACACACACACACACAGCGCAGGACAAGGTAACACACACACACAGCGCAGGACAAGGTAACACACACACACACACACACAGCGCAGGACAATGTAACACACACACACACACAGCGCAGGACAATGTAACACACACACACACACAGCGCAGGACAAGGTAACACACACACACACAGCGCAGGACAAGGTAACACACACACACACACAGCGCAGGGCAAGGTAACACACACACACACACACACACAGTGCAGGACAAGGTAACACACACACACACAGCGCAGGACAAGGTAACACACACACACACAGCGCAGGACAAGGTAATACACACACACACAGTGCAGGACAAGGTAATACACACACACACAGCGCAGGACAAGGTAACACACACACACACACACAGCGCAGGACAAGGTAATACACACACACACACACAGCGCAGGACAAGGTAACACACACACACACACACAGCGCAGGACAAGGTAACACACACACACACACACACACACAAGTGCAGGACAAGGTAACACACACACACACAGCGCAGGACAAGGTAACACACACACACACAGCGCAGGACAAGGTAACACACACACACACACACACAGTGCAGGACAAGGTAACACACACACACACAGCGCAGGACAAGGTAACACACACACACACACAGTGCAGGACAAGGTAACACACACACACACACAGCGCAGGACAAGGTAACACACACACACACACACAGCGCAGGACAAGGTAACACACACACACACACACACACACACACACAGTGCAGGACAAGGTAACACACACACACACAGCGCAGGACAAGGTAACACACACACACACACAGCGCAGGACAAGGTAACACACACACACACACACAGTGCAGGACAAGGTAACACACACACACACACAGCGCAGGACAAGGTAACACACACACAGCGCAGGACAAGGTAACACACACACACACAGCGCAGGACAAGGTAACACACACACACACAGCGCAGGACAAGGTAATACACACACACACAGTGCAGGACAAGGTAATACACACACACACAGCGCAGGACAAGGTAACACACACACACACACACAGCGCAGGACAAGGTAATACACACACACACACAGCGCAGGACAAGGTAACACACACACACACACACAGCGCAGGACAAGGTAACACACACACACACACACACACACAGCGCAGGACAAGGTAACACACACACACACACACAGCGCAGGACAAGGTAACACACACACACACACACACAGCGCAGGACAAGGTAACACACACACACACACAGCGCAGGACAAGGTAACACACACACACACACAGCGCAGGACAAGGTAACACACACACACACAGCGCAGGACAAGGTAACACACACACACACACAGCGCAGGGCAAGGTAACACACACACACACACACACACAGTGCAGGACAAGGTAACACACACACACACAGCGCAGGACAAGGTAACACACACACACACAGCGCAGGACAAGGTAATACACACACACACAGTGCAGGACAAGGTAATACACACACACACAGCGCAGGACAAGGTAACACACACACACACACACAGCGCAGGACAAGGTAATACACACACACACACACAGCGCAGGACAAGGTAACACACACACACACACACAGCGCAGGACAAGGTAACACACACACACACACACACACACAGCGCAGGACAAGGTAACACACACACACACACACACAGCGCAGGACAAGGTAACACACACACACACACACAGCGCAGGACAAGGTAACACACACACACACACACACAGCGCAGGACAAGGTAACACACACACACACACACACAGCGCAGGACAAGGTAACACACACACACACAGCGCAGGACAAGGTAACACACACACACACAGCGCAGGACAAGGTAACACACACACACACACACAGTGCAGGACAAGGTAACACACACACACACAGCGCAGGACAAGGTAACACACACACACACACAGTGCAGGACAAGGTAACACACACACACACACAGCGCAGGACAAGGTAACACACACACACACACACAGCGCAGGACAAGGTAACACACACACACACACACACACAGTGCAGGACAAGGTAACACACACACACACAGCGCAGGACAAGGTAACACACACACACACACAGCGCAGGACAAGGTAACACACACACACACACACACAGTGCAGGACAAGGTAACACACACACACACACAGCGCAGGACAAGGTAACACACACACAGCGCAGGACAAGGTAACACACACACACACAGCGCAGGACAAGGTAATACACACACACACAGTGCAGGACAAGGTAATACACACACACACAGCGCAGGACAAGGTAACACACACACACACACACAGCGCAGGACAAGGTAATACACACACACACACAGCGCAGGACAAGGTAACACACACACACACACACAGCGCAGGACAACGTAACACACACACACACACACACACAGCGCAGGGACAAGGTAACACACACACACACACACAGCGCAGGACAAGGTAACACACACACACACACACACAGCGCAGGACAAGGTAACACACACACACACACACACAGCGCAGGACAAGGTAACACACACACACACACAGCGCAGGACAAGGTAACACACACACACACAGCGCAGGACAAGGTAACACACACACACAGCGCAGGACAAGGTAACACACACACACACACACAGTGCAGGACAAGGTAACACACACACACACAGCGCAGGACAAGGTAACACACACACACACACACACACACACACACACACAGTGCAGGACAAGGTAACACACACACACACAGCGCAGGACAAGGTAACACACACACACACACACACAGTGCAGGACAAGGTAACACACACACACACAGCGCAGGACAAGGTAACACACACACAGCACAGGACAAGGTAACACACACACACACACACAGCGCAGGACAAGGTAACACACACACACACACAGCGCAGGACAAGGTAACACACACACACACAGCGAAGGACATGGTAACACACACACACACACACACAGTGCAGGACATGGTAACACACACACACACACACACACACAGCGCAGGACAAGGTAACACACACACACACACACACACACACACACACACACACACACACACACACAGCGCAGGACAAGGTAACACACACACACACACACACACAGCACAGGACAAGGTAACACACACACACACACAGCGCAGGACAAGGTAACACACACACACACAGCGAAGGACATGGTAACACACACACACACACACACACAGTGCAGGACATGGTAACACACACACACACACACACACAGCGCAGGACAAGGTAACACACACACACACAGCGCAGGACATGGTAACACACACACACACACACACACACACACACACACACACACACACACACACACACACACACACACACACAAGCGCAGGACAAGGTAACACACACACACACACACACACACACACAGCGCAGGACAAGGTAACACACACACACACACAGCGCAGGACAAGGTAACACACACACACACACACACACACACAGCGCAGGACAAGGTAACACACACACACACACAGCGCAGGACAAGGTAACACACACACACACAAAGCGCAGGACATGGTAACACACACACACACACACACACACACACAGCGCAGGACAAGGTAACACACACACACACAGCGCAGGACAAGGTAACACACACACACACACACAGCGCAGGGCAAGGTAACACACACACACACACACACACAGTGCAGGACAAGGTAACACACACACACACAGCGCAGGACAAGGTAACACACACACACACACACACAGTGCAGGACAAGGTAACACACACACACACAGCGCAGGACAAGGTAATACACACACACACACACACAGCGCAGGACAAGGTAATACACACACACACACACACACACAGCGCAGGACAAGGTAATACACACACAAACACACAGCGCAGGACAAGGTAACACACACACAGCGCAGGACAAGGTAACACACACACACACACACACAGCGCAGGACAAGGTAACACACACACACACACAGCGCAGGACAAGGTAACACTCACACACACAGCGCAGGACAAGGTAACACTCACACACACAGCGCAGGACATGGTAACACACACACACACAGCGCAGGACAAGGTAACACACACACACACACAGCGCAGGACAAGGTAACACACACACACACAGCGCAGGACAAGGTAACACACACACACACAGCGCAGGACAAGGTAACACACACACACACACACACACAGCACAGGACAAGGTAACACACACACACACACACAGCGCAGGACAAGGTAACACACACACACACACAGCGCAGGACAAGGTAACACACACACACACAGCGCAGGACAAGGTAACACACACACACACAGCGCAGGACATGGTAACACACACACACACACAGCGCAGGACAAGGTAACACACACACACACACACACACAGCGCAGGACAAGGTAACACACACACACACAGCGCAGGACAAGGTAACACACACACACACAGCGCAGGACAAGGTAACGCACACACACACAGCGCAGGACAAGGTAACACACACACACACACACACACACACACACACACACACACACACAGCGCAGGACAAGGTAACACACACACACACACAGCGCAGGACATGGTAACACACACAGCGCAGGACAAGGTAACACACACACACACACACACAGCGCAGGACAAGGTAACACACACACACACACACACACACACAGCGCAGGACAAGGTAACACACACACACACAGCGCAGGACAAGGTAACACACACACACACAGCGCAGGACAAGGTAACACACACACACACACACAGTGCAGGACAAGGTAACACACACACACACAGCGCAGGACAAGGTAATACACACACACACACACAGCGCAGGACAAGGTAATACACACACACACACACAGCGCAGGACAAGGTAATACACACACACACACACAGCGCAGGACAAGGTAACACACACACAGCGCAGGACAAGGTAACACACACACAGCGCAGGACAAGGTAACACACACACACACAGCGCAGGACAAGGTAACACACACACACACACACACACACAGCGCAGGACAAGGTAACACACACACACACACACAGCGCAGGACAAGGTAACACACACACACACACACAGCGCAGGACAAGGTAACACACACACACACACACACAGCGCAGGACAAGGTAACACACACACACACACACAGCGCAGGACAAGGTAACACACACACACACAGCGCAGGACATGGTAACACACACACACACAGCGCAGGACAAGGTAACACACACACACACACACAGCGCAGGACAAGGTAACACACACACACACACACACACACACACACAGCGCAGGACAAGGTAACACACGCACACACACAGCGCAGGACAAGGTAACACACACACACACAGCGCAGGACATGGTAACACACACACACACAGCGCAGGACAAGGTAACACACACACACACACACACACAAGCGCAGGACAAGGTAACACACACACACACACACACAGCGCAGGACAAGGTAACACACACACACACACACAGCGCAGGACAAGGTAACACACACACACACAGCGCAGGACAAGGTAACACACACACACACACACAGCGCAGGACAAGGTAACACACACACACACAGCGCAGGACATGGTAACACACACACACACACACACAGCGCAGGACAAGGTAACACACACACACACACACACACACACACACACACACAGCGCAGGACAAGGTAACACACACACACAGCGCAGGACAAGGTAACACACACACACAGCGCAGGACAAGGTAACACACACACACACACACACACAGCGCAGGACAAGGTAACACACACACACACAGCGCAGGACAAGGTAACACACACACACACACACACACACACAGCGCAGGACAAGGTAACACACACACACACAAGCGCAGGACATGGTAACACACACACACACACACAGCGCAGGACAAGGTAACACACACACACACACACACACACACAGCGCAGGACAAGGTAACACACACACAGCGCAGGACAAGGTAACACACACACACAGCGCAGGACAAGGTAACACACACACACACACAGCGCAGGACAAGGTAACACACACACACACACACACACACACACACAGCGCAGGACAAGGTAACACACACACACACACACAGCGCAGGACAAGGTAACACACACACACACACACAGCGCAGGACAAGGTAACACACACACACACAGCGCAGGACAAGGTAACACACACACACACACACACAGCGCAGGACAAGGTAACACACACACACACACACAGCGCAGGACAAGGTAACACACACACACACAGCGCAGGACATGGTAACACACACACACACAGCGCAGGACAAGGTAACACACACACACACACACAGCGCAGGACAAGGTAACACACACACACACACACACACACACAGCGCAGGACAAGGTAACACACACACACACACAGCGCAGGACAAGGTAACACACACACACAGCGCAGGACATGGTAACACACACACACACAGCGCAGGACAAGGTAACACACACACACACACACACAGCGCAGGACAAGGTAACACACACACACACACACACAGCGCAGGACAAGGTAACACACACACACACACACACAGCGCAGGACAAGGTAACACACACACACACAGCGCAGGACAAGGTAACACACACACACACACACAGCGCAGGACAAGGTAACACACACACACACAGCGCAGGACATGGTAACACACACACACACACACACAGCGCAGGACAAGGTAACACACACACACACACACACACACACAGCGCAGGACAAGGTAACACACACACACAGCGCAGGACAAGGTAACACACACACACAGCGCAGGACAAGGTAACACACACACACACACACACACACACACAGCGCAGGACAAGGTAACACACACACACACACAGCGCAGGACAAGGTAACACACACACACACACACACACAGCGCAGGACAAGGTAACACACACACACACAGCGCAGGACATGGTAACACACACACACACACACAGCGCAGGACAAGGTAACACACACACACACACACACACACAGCGCAGGACAAGGTAACACACACACAGCGCAGGACAAGGTAACACACACACACACAGCGCAGGACAAGGTAACACACACACACACAGCGCAGGACAAGGTAACACACACACACACACACACACACACACAGCGCAGGACAAGGTAACACACACACACACACACAGCGCAGGACAAGGTAACACACACACACACAGCGCAGGACAAGGTAACACACACACACAGCGCAGGACAAGGTAACACACACACACACACACAGCGCAGGACAAGGTAACACACACACACACACACAGCGCAGGACAAGGTAACACACACACACACACA
This sequence comes from Salmo salar, assembly GCF_905237065.1. Lineage (NCBI taxonomy): Eukaryota > Metazoa > Chordata > Actinopteri > Salmoniformes > Salmonidae > Salmo > Salmo salar. Next base: position 4,313,176 of record NC_059447.1, read on the forward strand.
CAGTGCAGGACAAGGTAACACACACACACACACACACAGCGCAGGACAAGGTAACACACACACACACAGTGCAGGACATGGTAACACACACACACACAGCGCAGGACATGGTAACACACACACACACAGCGCAGGACAAGGTAACACACACACACACAGCGCAGGACATGGTAACACACACACAGCGCATGACAAGGTAACACACACACACACACACACACACACACACACACACACACAGCGCAGGACAAGGTAACACACACACAGCGCAGGACAAGGTAACACACACACAGCGCAGGACAAGGTAACACACACACAGCGCAGGACAAGGTAACACACACACACACACACACAGCGCAGGACAAGGTAACACACACACACACACAGCGCAGGACAAGGTAACACCACACACACAGCGCAGGACAAGGTAACACTCACACACACAGCGCAGGACATGGTAACACACACACACACAGCGCAGGACAAGGTAACACACACACACACACAGCGCAGGACAAGGTAACACACACACACACAGCGCAGGACAAGGTAACACACACACACACAGCGCAGGACAAGGTAACACACACACACACACACACAGCACAGGACAAGGTAACACACACACACACACAGCGCAGGACAAGGTAACACACACACACACACAGCGCAGGACAAGGTAACACACACACACACAGCGCAGGACAAGGTAACACACACACACACAGCGCAGGACATGGTAACACACACACACACACACAGCGCAGGACAAGGTAACACACACACACACACACACACAGCGCAGGACAAGGTAACACACACACACACAGCGCAGGACAAGGTAACACACACACACACAGCGCAGGACAAGGTAACACACACACACACAGCGCAGGACAAGGTAACACACACACACACACACACACACACACACACACACACACACACACAGCGCAGGACAAGGTAACACACACACACACACAGCGCAGGACATGGTAACACACACACGCGCAGGACAAGGTAACACACACACACACACACACACACAGCGCAGGACAAGGTAACACACACACACACACACACACACACAGCGCAGGACAAGGTAACACACACACACACAGCGCAGGACAAGGTAACACACACACACACAGCGCAGGACAAGGTAACACACACACACACACACAGTGCAGGACAAGGTAACACACACACACACAGCGCAGGACAAGGTAACACACACACACACACACAGCGCAGGACAAGGTAATACACACACACACACACAGCGCAGGACAAGGTAATACACACACACACACACAGCGCAGGACAAGGTAACACACACACAGCGCAGGACAAGGTAACACACACACAGCGCAGGACAAGGTAACACACACACACACAGCGCAGGACAAGGTAACACACACACACACACACACACACACAGCGCAGGACAAGGTAACACACACACACACACACAGCGCAGGACAAGGTAACACACACACACACACACAGCGCAGGACAAGGTAACACACACACACACACACACAGCGCAGGACAAGGTAACACACACACACACACACAGCGCAGGACAAGGTAACACACACACACACAGCGCAGGACATGGTAACACACACACACACACAGCGCAGGACAAGGTAACACACACACACACACACAGCGCAGGACAAGGTAACACACACACACACACACACACACACACACAGCGCAGGACAAGGTAACACACACACACACACAGCGCAGGACAAGGTAACACACACACACACAGCGCAGGACATGGTAACACACACACACACAGCGCAGGACAAGG